>NC_081337.1:98413-126734 GCF_022539665.2 Daphnia carinata
TTCAATATCTGTATTCAAACAGCATCAAATATGCGTATTCAATGTGAATATAGTGTTATAGAATCAGTTTCATGATGTACATTAAACAGTATCAAATATACGTGTATTCAATGTGAATATAGTGTTATAGAATCAGTTTCATGATGTACATTAAACAGTATCAAATATACGTGTATTCAATGTGAATATAGTGTGATACAGTGAGTTTCAATATCTGTATTCAAACAGCATCAAATATTTGTGTATTCAATGTGAATATAGTGTTATAGAATCAGTTTCATGATGTACATTCAAACATTATGAAATATACGTATATTCAATGTGAATATAGTGTGATACAGTGAGTTTCAATATCTACATTCAAACAGCATCAAATATACGTGTATTCAATGTGAATATAGTGTGATACAGTGAGTTTCAATATCTACATTCAAACAGCATCAAATATATGTGTATTCAATGTGAATATAGTGTTATAGAATCAGTTTCATGATCTACATTCAAACATTATCAAATATACGTGTATTCAATGTGAATATAGTGTGATACAATGAGTTTCAATATCTACATTCAAACAGCATCAAATATACGTGTATTCAATGTGAATATAGTGTGATACAGTGAGTTTCAATATCTACATTCAAACAGCATCAAATACACGTGTATTCAATGTGAATATAGTGTTATAGAATCAGTTTCATGATGTACATTCAAACAGTATCAAATATATCTGTATTCAATGTGAATATAGTGTGATGCAGTGAGTTTCAATATCGATATTCAAACAGCACCAAATATACATGTATTCATTGAATACACGCATATTTGATGCTGTTTGAATGTAGATATTGAAACTGATTCTAGAACACTATATTCACATTGAATACACGTATATTTGATGCTGTTTGAATGTAGATATTAAAACTCACTGTATCACACTATATTCACATTGAATACACGTATATTTGATACTGTTTGAATGTAGATCATGAAACTGATTCTATAACACTATATTCACATTGAATACACGTATATTTGATGCTGTTTGAATGTAGATATTGAAACTCACTGTATCACACTATATTCACATTGAATACACGTATATTTGATAATGTTTGAATGTAGATATTGAAACTCACTGTATCACACTATATTCACATTGAATACACGTATATTTGATGCTGTTTGAATGTAGATATTGAAACTCACTGTATCACACTATATTCACATTGAATACACGTATATTTGATACTGTTTGAATGTAGATATTGAAACTGATTCTATCACACTATATTCACATTGAATACACGTATATTTGATGCTGTTTGAATGTAGATATTGAAACTCACTGTATCACACTATATTCACATTGAATACACGTATATTTGATGCTGTTTGAATGTAGATATTGAAACTCACTGTATCACACTATATTCACATTGAATACACGTATATTTGATGCTGTTTGAATGTAGATATTGAAACTCACTGTATCACACTATATTCACATTGAATACACGTATATTTGATGCTGTTTGAATGTAGATATTGAAACTCACTGTATCACACTATATTCACATTGAATACACGTATATTTGATGCTGTTTGAATGTAGATCATTAAACTGATTCTATAACACTATATTCACATTGAATACACGTATATTTGATGCTGTTTGAATGTAGATATTGAAACTCACTGTATCACACTATATTCACATTGAATACACGTATATTTGATGCTGTTTGAATGTAGATATTGAAACTGATTCACTGTATCACACTATATTCACATTGAATACACGTATATTTGATACTGTTTGAATGTAGATCATGAAACTGATTCTATAACACTATATTCACATTGAATACACGTATATTTGATGCTGTTTGAATGTAGATATTGAAACTCACTGTATCACACTATATTCACATTGAATACACGTATATTTGATGCTGTTTGAATGTAGATATTGAAACTCACTGTATCACACTATATTCACATTGAATACACGTATATTTGATACTGTTTGAATGTAGATCATGAAACTGATTCTATAACACTATATTCACATTGAATACACGTATATTTGATGCTGTTTGAATGTAGATATTGAAACTCACTGTATCACACTATATTCACATTGAATACACGTATATTTGATGCTGTTTGAATGTAGATATTGAAACTCATTGTATCACACTATATTCACATTGAATACACGTATATTTGATACTGTTTGAATGTAGATCATTGAAACTCATTCTATCACACTATATTCACATTGAATACACGTATATTTGATGCTGTTTGAATGTAGATATTGAAACTCACTGTATCAACACTATATTCACATTGAATACACGTATATTTGATGCTGTTTGAATGTAGATATTGAAACTCACTGTATCACACTATATTCACATTGAATACACGTATATTTGATGCTGTTTGAATGTAGATATTGAAACTCACTGTATCACACTATATTCACATTGAATACACGTATATTTGATGCTGTTTGAATGTAGATATTGAAACTCACTGTATCACACTATATTCACATTGAATACACGTATATTTGATACTGTTTGAATGTAGATCATGAAACTGATTCTATAACACTATATTCACATTGAATACACGTATATTTGATGCTGTTTGAATGTAGATATTGAAACTCACTGTATCACACTATATTCACATTGAATACACGTATATTTGATACTGTTTGAATGTAGATATTGAAACTCACTGTATCACACTATATTCACATTGAATACACGTATATTTGATGCTGTTTGAATGTAGATATGAAACTGATTCTATAACACTATATTCACATTGAATACACGTATATTTGATGCTGTTTGAATGTAGATATTGAAACTCACTGTATCACACTATATTCACATTGAATACACGTATATTTGATACTGTTTGAATGTAGATCATGAAACTGATTCTATAACACTATATTCACATTGAATACACGTATATTTGATAATGTTTGAATGTAGATCATGAAACTGATTCTATAACACTATATTCACATTGAATACACGTATATTTGATGCTGTTTGAATGTAGATATTGAAACTCACTGTATCATACTATATTCACATTGAATACACGTATATTTGATGCTGTTTGAATGTAGATCATGAAACTGATTCTATAACACTATATTCACATTGAATACACGTATATTTGATACTGTTTGAATGTAGAGAATGAAACTCATTCTATCACACTATATTCACATTGAATACACGTATATTTGATGCTGTTTGAATGTAGATATTGAAACTCAATGTATCACATTGTATTCACATTGAATACACGTATATTTGATACTGTTTGAATGTAGATCATGAAACTGATTCTATAACACTATATTCACATTGAATACACGTATATTTGATGCTGTTTGAATGTAGATATTGAAACTCACTGTATCACACTATATTCACATTGAATACACGTATATTTGATACTGTTTGAATGTAGATCATGAAACTGATTCTATAACACTATATTCACATTGAATACACGTATATTTGATGCTGTTTGAATGTAGATATTGAAACTCACTGTATCACACTATATTCACATTGAATACACGTATATTTGATACTGTTTGAATGTAGATCATGAAACTGATTCTATAACACTATATTCACATTGAATACACGTATATTTGATACTGTTTGAATGTAGATCAAGAAACTGATTCTATAACACTATATTCACATTGAATACACGAACATTTGATGCTGTTTGAATGTAGATATTGAAACTCACTGTATCACACTATATTCACATTGAATACACGTATATTTGATACTGTTTGAATGTAGATCATGAAACTGATTCTATAACACTATATTCACATTGAATACACGTATATTTGATGCTGTTTGAATGTAGATATTGAAACTCACTGTATCACACTATATTCACATTGAATACACGTATATTTGATACTGTTTGAATGTAGATATGAAACTGATTCTATAACACTATATTCACATTGAATACACGTATATTTGATGCTGTTTGAATGTAGATATTGAAACTCATTGTATCACACTATATTCACATTGAATACACGTATATTTGATGCTGTTTGAATGTAGATATTGAAACTCATTCTATAACACTATATTCACATTGAATACACGTATATTTGATACTGTTTGAATGTAGATCATGAAACTGATTCTATAACACTATATTCACATTGAATACACGTATATTTGATGCTGTTTGAATGTAGATATTGAAACTCACTGTATCACACTATATTCACATTGAATACACGTATATTTGATGCTGTTTGAATGTAGATATTGAAACTCATTCTATCACACTATATTCACATTGAATACACGTATATTTGATGCTGTTTGAATGTAGATATTGAAACTGATTCTATAACACTATATTCACATTGAATACACGTATATTTGATAATGTTTGAATGTAGATCATGAAACTGATTCTATAACACTATATTCACATTGAATACACGTATATTTGATGCTGTTTGAATGTAGATATTGAAACTCACTGTATCACACTATATTCACATTGAATACACGTATATTTGATACTGTTTGAATGTAGATCATGAAACTGATTCTATAACACTATATTCACATTGAATACACGTATATTTGATGCTGTTTGAATGTAGATATTGAAACTCACTGTATCATACTATATTCACATTGAATACACGTATATTTGATGCTGTTTGAATGTAGATATGAAACTGATTCTATAACACTATATTCACATTGAATACACGTATATTTGATGCTGTTTGAATGTAGATATTGAAACTCACTGTATCACACTATATTCACATTGAATACACGTATATTTGATACTGTTTGAATGTAGATCATGAAACTGATTCTATAACACTATATTCACATTGAATACACGTATATTTGATGCTGTTTGAATGTAGATATTGAAACTCATTGTATCACACTATATTCACATTGAATACTCGTATATTTAATGCTGTTTGAATGTAGATCATTGAAACTGATTCTATAACACTATATTCACATTGAATACACGTATATTTGATGCTGTTTGAATGTAGATATTGAAACTCACTGTATCACACTATATTCACATTGAATACACGTATATTTGATGCTGTTTGAATGTAGATCATGAAACTGATTCTATAACACTATATTCACATTGAATACACGTATATTTGATGCTGTTTGAATGTAGATATTGAAACTCACTGTATCAACACTATATTCACATTGAATACACGTATATTTGATGCTGTTTGAATGTAGATATTGAAACTGATTCTATAACACTATATTCACATTGAATACACGTATATTTGATGCTGTTTGAATGTAGATATTGAAACTCATTCTATAACACTATATTCACATTGAATACACGTATATTTGATGCTGTTTGAATGTAGATATTGAAACTCACTGTATCACACTATATTCACATTGAATACACGTATATTTGATACTGTTTGAATGTAGATATTGAAACTGATTCTATAACACTATATTCACATTGAATACACGTATATTTGATGCTGTTTGAATGTAGATATTGAAACTCACTGTATCATACTATATTCACATTGAATACACGTATATTTGATGCTGTTTGAATGTAGATCATGAAACTGATTCTATAACACTATATTCACATTGAATACACGTATATTTGATGCTGTTTGAATGTAGATATTGAAACTGATTCTATAACACTATATTCACATTGAATACACGTATATTTGATGCTGTTTGAATGTAGATATTGAAACTGATTCTATAACACTATATTCACATTGAATACACGTATATTTGATGCTGTTTGAATGTAGATATTGAAACTCACTGTATCATACTATATTCACATTGAATACACGTATATTTGATGCTGTTTGAATGTAGATATTGAAACTCATTCTATATCACACTATATTCACATTGAATACACGTATATTTGATGCTGTTTGAATGTAGATATGAAACTGATTCTATAACACTATATTCACATTGAATACACGTATATTTGATGCTGTTTGAATGTAGATATTGAAACTCACTGTATCACACTATATTCACATTGAATACACGTATATTTGATGCTGTTTGAATGTAGATATGAAACTGATTCTATAACACTATATTCACATTGAATACACGTATATTTGATGCTGTTTGAATGTAGATATTGAAACTCACTGTATCACACTATATTCACATTGAATACACGTATATTTGATGCTGTTTGAATGTAGATATTGAAACTGATTCTATAACACTATATTCACATTGAATACACGTATATTTGATGCTGTTTGAATGTAGATATTGAAACTCATTGTATCACACTATATTCACATTGAATACACGTATATTTGATACTGTTTGGATGTAGATATGAAACTGATTCTATAACACTATATTCACATTGAATACACGTATATTTGATGCTGTTTGAATGTAGATATTGAAACTCACTGTATCACACTATATTCACATTGAATACACGTATATTTGATGCTGTTTGAATGTAGATATTGAAACTCATTGTATAACACTATATTCACATTGAATACACGTATATTTGATGCTGTTTGAATGTAGATATTGAAACTCACTGTATCACACTATATTCACATTGAATACACGTATATTTGATGCTGTTTGAATGTAGATATTGAAACTCACTGTATCACACTATATTCACATTGAATACACGTATATTTGATGCTGTTTGAATGTAGATATTGAAACTGATTCTATAACACTATATTCACATTGAATACACGTATATTTGATGCTGTTTGAATGTAGATATTGAAACTCACTGTATCACACTATATTCACATTGAATACACGTATATTTGATACTGTTTGAATGTAGATCATTGAAACTGATTCTATAACACTATATTCACATTGAATACACGTATATTTGATGCTGTTTGAATGTAGATATTGAAACTCACTGTATCACACTATATTCACATTGAATACACGTATATTTGATGCTGTTTGAATGTAGATATTGAAACTCATTGTATCACACTATATTCACATTGAATACACGTATATTTGATGCTGTTTGAATGTAGATATGAAACTGATTCTATACTACTATATTCACATTGAATACACGTATATTTGATGCTGTTTGAATGTAGATATTGAAACTCATTGTATCACACTATATTCACATTGAATACACGTATATTTGATGCTGTTTGAATGTAGATCATGAAACTGATTCTATAACACTATATTCACATTGAATACACGTATATTTGATGCTGTTTGAATGTAGATATTGAAACTCACTGTATCACACTATATTCACATTGAATACACGTATATTTGATGCTGTTTGAATGTAGATCATGAAACTGATTCTATAACACTATATTCACATTGAATACACGTATATTTGATGCTGTTTGAATGTAGATATTGAAACTCACTGTATCACACTATATTCACATTGAATACACGTATATTTGATACTGTTTGAATGTAGATATTGAAACTGATTCTATAACACTATATTCACATTGAATACACGTATATTTGATGCTGTTTGAATGTAGATATTGAAACTCACTGTATCACACTATATTCACATTGAATACACGTATATTTGATGCTGTTTGAATGTAGATATTGAAACTCATTGTCTTACACTATATTCACATTGAATACACGTATATTTGATGCTGTTTGAATGTAGATATTGAAACTGATTCTATAACACTATATTCACATTGAATACACGTATATTTGATGCTGTTTGAATGTAGATATTGAAACTCATTCTATATCACACTATATTCACATTGAATACACGTATATTTGATGCTGTTTGAATGTAGATATTGAAACTCACTGTATCACACTATATTCACATTGAATACACGTATATTTGATGCTGTTTGAATGTAGATATTGAAACTGATTCTATAACACTATATTCACATTGAATACACGTATATTTGATGCTGTTTGAATGTAGATATTGAAACTCACTGTATCACACTATATTCACATTGAATACACGTATATTTGATGCTGTTTGAATGTAGATATTGAAACTGATTCTATAACACTATATTCACATTGAATACACGTATATTTGATGCTGTTTGAATGTAGATATTGAAACTCACTGTATCACACTATATTCACATTGAATACACGTATATTTGATGCTGTTTGAATGTAGATCATTGAAACTCATTCTATAACACTATATTCACATTGAATACACGTATATTTGATGCTGTTTGAATGTAGATATTGAAACTCACTGTATCACACTATATTCACATTGAATACACGTATATTTGATGCTGTTTGAATGTAGATATTGAAACTCATTGTATAACACTATATTCACATTGAATACACGTATATTTGATGCTGTTTGAATGTAGATATTGAAACTGATTCTATAACACTATATTCACATTGAATACACGTATATTTGATGCTGTTTGAATGTAGATATTGAAACTGATTCTATAACACTATATTCACATTGAATACACGTATATTTGATGCTGTTTGAATGTAGATATTGAAACTCACTGTATCACACTATATTCACATTGAATACACGTATATTTGATGCTGTTTGAATGTAGATATTGAAACTCATTGTATAACACTATATTCACATTGAATACACGTATATTTGATGCTGTTTGAATGTAGATATTGAAACTCACTGTATCACACTATATTCACATTGAATACACGTATATTTGATGCTGTTTGAATGTAGATATTGAAACTGATTCTATAACACTATATTCACATTGAATACACGTATATTTGATGCTGTTTGAATGTAGATATTGAAACTCACTGTATCAACACTATATTCACATTGAATACACGTATATTTGATGCTGTTTGAATGTAGATATTGAAACTCATTGTATAACACTATATTCACATTGAATACACGTATATTTGATGCTGTTTGAATGTAGATATTGAAACTCACTGTATCACACTATATTCACATTGAATACACGTATATTTGATGCTGTTTGAATGTAGATATTGAAACTGATTCTATAACACTATATTCACATTGAATACACGTATATTTGATGCTGTTTGAATGTAGATATTGAAACTCACTGTATCACACTATATTCACATTGAATACACGTATATTTGATGCTGTTTGAATGTAGATCATGAAACTGATTCTATAACACTATATTCACATTGAATACACGTATATTTGATGCTGTTTGAATGTAGATATTGAAACTCACTGTATCACACTATATTCACATTGAATACACGTATATTTGATGCTGTTTGAATGTAGATATTGAAACTGATTCTATAACACTATATTCACATTGAATACACGTATATTTGATGCTGTTTGAATGTAGATATTGAAACTCACTGTATCACACTATATTCACATTGAATACACGTATATTTGATGCTGTTTGAATGTAGATATTGAAACTCACTGTATCACACTATATACATTGAATACACGTATATTTGATGCTGTTTGAATGTAGATATTGAAACTGATTCTATAACACTATATTCACATTGAATACACGTATATTTGATGCTGTTTGAATGTAGATATTGAAACTGATTCTATATCACACTATATTCACATTGAATACACGTATATTTGATGCTGTTTGAATGTAGATATTGAAACTGATTCTATCACACTATATTCACATTGAATACACGTATATTTGATGCTGTTTGAATGTAGATATTGAAACTGATTCTATAACACTATATTCACATTGAATACACGTATATTTGATGCTGTTTGAATGTAGATATTGAAACTCATTGTATCACACTATATTCACATTGAATACACGTATATTTGATGCTGTTTGAATGTAGATATTGAAACTCATTGTATCACACTATATTCACATTGAATACACGTATATTTGATGCTGTTTGAATGTAGATATTGAAACTGATTCTATAACACTATATTCACATTGAATACACGTATATTTGATGCTGTTTGAATGTAGATATTGAAACTCACTGTATCACACTATATTCACATTGAATACACGTATATTTGATGCTGTTTGAATGTAGATATTGAAACTCATGTATATACACTATATTCACATTGAATACACGTATATTTGAATACTGTTTGAATGTAGATATTGAAACTCACTGTATCACACTATATTCACATTGAATACACGTATATTTGATGCTGTTTGAATGTAGATATTGAAACTGATTGTATCACACTATATTCACATTGAATACACGTATATTTGATGCTGTTTGAATGTAGATATTGAAACTGACTGTATCACACTATATTCACATTGAATACACGTATATTTGATGCTGTTTGAATGTAGATATTGAAACTGATTCTATAACACTATATTCACATTGAATACACGTATATTTGATGCTGTTTGAATGTAGATATTGAAACTCACTGTATCACACTATATTCACATTGAATACACGTATATTTGATGCTGTTTGAATGTAGATATTGAAACTGATTCTATAACACTATATTCACATTGAATACACGTATATTTGATGCTGTTTGAATGTAGATATTGAAACTCACTGTATCACACTATATTCACATTGAATACACGTATATTTGATGCTGTTTGAATGTAGATATTGAAACTCATGTATCACACTATATTCACATTGAATACACGTATATTTGATGCTGTTTGAATGTAGATATTGAAACTGATTCTATAACACTATATTCACATTGAATACACGTATATTTGATGCTGTTTGAATGTAGATATTGAAACTCACTGTATAACACTATATTCACATTGAATACACGTATATTTGATGCTGTTTGAATGTAGATATTGAAACTCACTGTATCACACTATATTCACATTGAATACACGTATATTTGATGCTGTTTGAATGTAGATATTGAAACTGATTCTATAACACTATATTCACATTGAATACACGTATATTTGATGCTGTTTGAATGTAGATATTGAAACTCACTGTATCACACTATATTCACATTGAATACACGTATATTTGATGCTGTTTGAATGTAGATATTGAAACTGATTCTATAACACTATATTCACATTGAATACACGTATATTTGATGCTGTTTGAATGTAGATATTGAAACTCACTGTATCACACTATATTCACATTGAATACACGTATATTTGATGCTGTTTGAATGTAGATATTGAAACTCACTGTATCACACTATATTCACATTGAATACACGTATATTTGATGCTGTTTGAATGTAGATATTGAAACTCACTGTATAACACTATATTCACATTGAATACACGTATATTTGATGCTGTTTGAATGTAGATATTGAAACTCACTGTATCACACTATATTCACATTGAATACACGTATATATTTGATGCTGTTTGAATGTAGATATTGAAACTGATTCTATAACACTATATTCACATTGAATACACGTATATTTGATACTGATTGTTTGAATGTAGAGATCATGAAACTGATTCTATAACACTATATTCACATTGAATACACGTATATTTGATGCTGTTTGAATGTAGATATTGAAACTCACTGTATCACACTATATTCACATTGAATACACGTATATTTGATGCTGTTTGAATGTAGATATTGAAACTCACTGTATCACACTATATTCACATTGAATACACGTATATTTGATGCTGTTTGAATGTAGATATTGAAACTCACTGTATCACACTATATTCACATTGAATACACGTATATTTGATGCTGTTTGAATGTAGATATTGAAACTGATTCTATAACACTATATTCACATTGAATACACGTATATTTGATGCTGTTTGAATGTAGATATTGAAACTCACTGTATCACACTATATTCACATTGAATACACGTATATTTGATGCTGTTTGAATGTAGATATTGAAACTCACTGTATCACACTATATTCACATTGAATACACGTATATTTGATGCTGTTTGAATGTAGATATTGAAACTCACTGTATCACACTATATTCACATTGAATACACGTATATTTGATGCTGTTTGAATGTAGATATTGAAACTGATTCTATAACACTATATTCACATTGAATACACGTATATTTGATGCTGTTTGAATGTAGATATTGAAACTCACTGTATCACACTATATTCACATTGAATACACGTATATTTGATGCTGTTTGAATGTAGATATTGAAACTGATTCTATAACACTATATTCACATTGAATACACGTATATTTGATGCTGTTTGAATGTAGATATTGAAACTCATTGTATCACACTATATTCACATTGAATACACGTATATTTGATGCTGTTTGAATGTAGATCATGAAACTGATTCTATAACACTATATTCACATTGAATACACGTATATTTGATGCTGTTTGAATGTAGATATTGAAACTCACTGTATCACACTATATTCACATTGAATACACGTATATTTGATGCTGTTTGAATGTAGATATTGAAACTCATTCTATAACACTATATTCACATTGAATACACGTATATTTGATGCTGTTTGAATGTAGATATTGAAACTGATTCTATAACACTATATTCACATTGAATACACGTATATTTGATGCTGTTTGAATGTAGATATTGAAACTCACTGTATCACACTATATTCACATTGAATACACGTATATTTGATGCTGTTTGAATGTAGATATTGAAACTCACTGTATCACACTATATTCACATTGAATACACGTATATTTGATGCTGTTTGAATGTAGATCATGAAACTGATTCTATAACACTATATTCACATTGAATACACGTATATTTGATGCTGTTTGAATGTAGATATTGAAACTCACTGTATCACACTATATTCACATTGAATACACGTATATTTGATGCTGTTTGAATGTAGATATTGAAACTCATTGTCTACACTATATTCACATTGAATACACGTATATTTGATGCTGTTTGAATGTAGATATTGAAACTCACTCTATCACACTATATTCACATTGAATACACGTATAATTGATGCTGTTTGAATGTAGATATTGAAACTCATTGTATAACACTATATTCACATTGAATACACGTATATTTGATGCTGTTTGAATGTAGATATTGAAACTGACTGTATCACACTATATTCACATTGAATACACGTATATTTGATGCTGTTTGAATGTAGATATTGAAACTGATTCTATACCACTATATTCACATTGAATACACGTATATTTGATGCTGTTTGAATGTAGATATTGAAACTCACTGTATCACACTATATTCACATTGAATACACGTATATTTGATGCTGTTTGAATGTAGATATTGAAACTCACTGTATAACACTATATTCACATTGAATACACGTATATTTGATGCTGTTTGAATGTAGATATTGAAACTGATTCTATAACACTATATTCACATTGAATACACGTATATTTGATGCTGTTTGAATGTAGATATTGAAACTCATTGTATAACACTATATTCACATTGAATACACGTATATTTGATGCTGTTTGAATGTAGATATTGAAACTCACTGTATCACACTATATTCACATTGAATACACGTATATTTGATACTGTTTGAATGTAGATATGAAACTGATTCTATAACACTATATTCACATTGAATACACGTATATTTGATGCTGTTTGAATGTAGATATTGAAACTCACTGTATCACACTATATTCACATTGAATACACGTATATTTGATGCTGTTTGAATGTAGATATTGAAACTGATTCTATAACACTATATTCACATTGAATACACGTATATTTGATGCTGTTTGAATGTAGATATTGAAACTCACTGTATCACACTATATTCACATTGAATACACGTATATTTGATGCTGTTTGAATGTAGATATTGAAACTCACTGTATCACACTATATTCACATTGAATACACGTATATTTGATGCTGTTTGAATGTAGATATTGAAACTCACTGTATAACACTATATTCACATTGAATACACGTATATTTGATACTGTTTAATGTAGATATTAAAACTCACTGTATCACACTATATTCACATTGAATACACGTATATTTGATACTGTTTGAATGTAGATATGAAACTGATTCTATAACACTATATTCACATTGAATACACGTATATTTGATGCTGTTTGAATGTAGATATTGAAACTGATTCTATAACACTATATTCACATTGAATACACGTATATTTGATGCTGTTTGAATGTAGATATTGAAACTCACTGTATCACACTATATTCACATTGAATACACGTATATTTGATGCTGTTTGAATGTAGATATTGAAACTCACTGTATCACACTATATTCACATTGAATACACGTATATTTGATGCTGTTTGAATGTAGATATTGAAACTCACTGTATCACACTATATTCACATTGAATACACGTATATTTGATACTGTTTGAATGTAGATATTGAAACTCACTGTATCACACTATATTCACATTGAATACACGTATATTTGATGCTGTTTGAATGTAAATATTGAAACTCACTGTATCACACTATATTCACATTGAATACACGTATATTTGATGCTGTTTGAATGTAGATATTGAAACTCACTGTATCACACTATATTCACATTGAATACACGTATATTTGATGCTGTTTGAATGTAGATATTGAAACTCACTGTATCACACTATATTCAGCGTGAATACACGTATCTTTGTTGCTGTTTGAGTGTAGATATTGAAACTGATTCTATACACACTATATTCACATTGAATACACGTATATTTGATGCTGTTTGAATGTAGATATTGAAACTCACTGTATCACACTATATTCACATTGAATACACGTATATTTGATGCTGTTTGAATGTAGATATTGAAACTCACTGTATCACACTATATTCACATTGAATACACGTATATTTGATGCTGTTTGAATGTAGATATTGAAACTCACTGTATCACACTATATATTCACATTGAATACACGTATATTTGATGCTGTTTGAATGTAGATATTGAAACTCACTGTATCACACTATATTCACATTGAATACACGTATATTTGATGCTGTTTGAATGTAGATATTGAAACTCACTGTATCACACTATATTCACATTGAATACACGTATATTTGATACTGTTTGAATGTAGATCATTGAAACTGATTCTATACACTATATTCACATTGAATACACGTATATTTGATGCTGTTTGAATGTAGATATTGAAACTCACTGTATCACACTATATTCACATTGAATACACGTATATTTGGTGCTGTTTGAAGATAGATATTGAAACTCACTGTATCACACTATATTCACATTGAATACACGTGTATTTGATGCTGTTTGAATGTCGATATTGAAATCCACTGTATCACACTATATTCACATTGAATACAGGTATATTTGATACTGTTTGAATGTACATCATTAAACTGATTCTATAACACTATATTCACATTGAATATACGTATATTTGATGCTGTTTGAATATAGATATTGAAACTCACTGTATCACACTATATTCACATTGAAAACACGTATATTTGATGCTGTTTGAATGTAGATATTGAAACTCACTGGTAGCCGGTGAAATAGGACTGAAACGAAATAGGACTGGAGAAATAGGACTGGAAACTTTCAGTCCTATTTCTACCGGAGAAATAGGACTGGGAGAAATAGGACTGACTTTTTGAAACTTTTAGGACAGTCCTATTTCTCCATGCCAGCAGTCGTATTTCTCCATGCCATCAGTCCTATTTCTCCTCGGCATCAGTCCTATTTCTCCTTAGAAATAGTCCTATTTATTTTATTTTGTTCCAGTAGGAACGATATGCCTCCAATCCGGTAGGCAACATTTTGCGTAAGACCGTCGGGTTATATCCATTTCCCTTTGTAAAAATCCGATGGTGTTAACTCATTACTTAAATGGTTCACCAAACATTTACCTTTTATCCTATTTTAATTTAAATGGCAGGGGACCATTAAATATGTTATATCTAATATAGTTACATTTAATAAAATACTACAACGGCCACACCAGAAATATTTATTAGATTTTTCTTACTTTTTAGTGCATAAATAACTTTTCCAGTTGCACTCATGTTGTACTTGCCCATACAACTATCAGCAACGATTAACAAGCAAGTCTTACCATATCGGTAGCGCTCTAACCTGTGACACGGGTAGGCTTGTGTTCGATTCTCCGTGGTTACATTTCTTCTGAGGTTTTTAATAATTATTCTATGAAAGAATTTTTGGGAAGAAAACAATTACTGGTGTTTAGGGTAATACTACTGAAATAGCAAATAATGGTAGTTCTGACTTCCCAATTTTCACATGTGGTTTCAGTATTTCAGCCAGTCAGTATTTAGATCTTCATGGTGTAGGTTGTCGACGGTGCTTCGAATGTGCTTCGAATGTGCCGTGAATGTGCTGTGAATGTGCTAATCATCTGTTGTTCGTGTCCAGCGGCCTGCCCAGTTCCTGCCCAGCTGCGGATTGTTTCTAAGGAGTCGCAAACCGTAAGTACATTTTCTATTTCACTAGTGCTGGGTCGTACCCGGACACATTGTATCAGGCTCGGAACGGATAGGCAACGGTTCGAGTGCTGGCATTGTTAATTTAAGTGTAAGGGCATTGAGACTTGTCACCTCAATGGGCACAGGTATCGGGATTGGTTTCACAGTGTCGTCGTGAAACCAATTGTCTGACCCAGGTCAGTGGACCTTCAGTTAAATAGATATCTTAGTCGGGACGTATGCCGACTAGGATTAGAAATATTTACGATAGTTATTTAATTATATATGCAAATTATGGGTATGCTACCTAACTATACTTCACGTCACTTAATGCTTTTACTTTTTTTATTGTCTTTCTACTGAACTTTGCTTATGTTTTACTAATTTTTTTTTCTTTTTTTTTTTCTTTGTAGGTTTTGCCTGGCAATTTTTTTACAGTTTACTCAGGCCGGTTTAACGTTTTTTTATTTCTTAAGTTCTTTTTTTGCCTTTTTCATTAATTTTATTTTTCTTTTTTCATAGGGAGCTCTGATCAACGAATTTTTAAACCGTTCTTTCGGACAATTGAAAGCTTTTGCTTTCTCTTATCACTCGTTTGGTAAATGGTTGGAAGGATTTAAACATGCAAGGTAAATTCATTTATAGTTATATGGAGTACATTGGTATAATTATTGCAATTTTATTATTTTTAGAACAATCATCTTCTCGGGAATTGTGGCCACGAACCAAAACCATCAATCGGCACATTAGTCGTCGCTTGCACAACAAGTATTATCGTAATAATTCAAGCATAATGTATTACATTACATATTACATTAAAATAAAAAAGTCAATTGAGATTATGTAAGTTTATTGATAAAGTATGTTAATTTGTAAACATTCGTCAAATAAAATACATGTTACAAACAAACAAATGTTATTCAATTATAGACATATCTAGGTCATCATTAATATTATTTATAGCAACATTAAGAGCATGTGAGGAAACAATAGCGGGAAAAGATGATCTAAGCTCTAAAACTATTTCTTCTAGTAGATCCATTGTAGATAGCTGCAAAAACAATAATTAGTTATAGGGAAACTTTTCTTTCTTGTAAATTTAAAAAACATACCTCATTATTTTGATAGCGCGCCCAAAGCTGGAACAGTACGGAATTCTTAAGTTGGGTCTCTTTCTTCCGGTGAGCCCTTATTTTGTCATGGCAGAGTAACGTGCTAGTAAGGGAAACTTCTTCGGCCAGTTTCCGCAATACCATTGTCATCTTGTAGAATTTTAAATTAGATCCGCCTGCCAACTACAAACATTTTTGTTATTAATTATTCATTACATATTATTGTTCAAATTTAAATTACCTTGTTCCATTGGTGGTGCATTCCTTCGCAGTCGTTATTGGTACGCGTTAAGATGTTGAAGCATGACCAGTTCTCAGGAGTCCAGAACTTGCCCCGAATCCAATTCCGCTCCATATAATCCATGAGTGCTGGAAGTTCGCTAGGTGCTGAGCTCTTCAACGCGTCAAACACACCAGGAATTTTACCAGCTACAAAAAATTAAAGTTCACAAATGTTATTTATGACAATTAAATATAACATTTGTGTGCTATTTACCTGGAAGATATGCAAGGCATAGCAGGCGAAACACAAAAACTCGCACTGGATTCGGTCCCTTGTTGTTGTAGAGGGTGGCAAGGTGAAGATCCCGGACCTTTTTCAGAACGGCTTGGCACCAGTGGAAATTGCAGCCAAAGTGCTGGCAATCCACAAAGTGCCTGCGGACAGCCGTAAATATAGCACGTTCGAAATCGGTCACGATCCGCTGGACTCTAGGAAGGGGGATTATATCCTATTACAATATAAAATTTATTATTTTTACATAACAAACTATTTGTAAATGAGATCTTCTCCTGGTCATGCAACAAAACAATAAGGTACTTGCTTTATTTCATTCTTGTCGTTTTTGATGAACCCATTGATCGTGAAGAGCTATATAGAGAGAAATAGGTTAAAATTAAATTTGGTTACATTATCAAGATAATTAAACGCACCTGTTTGATGGGTTCATCAACAAAATAGAATGTTGCGTCCATAAACCATGTCTTGCAGTCTTCTAGTTGGCGCTTCATGGTAGGGGTGAAGAACAGAAGGTGCCGGGCACGGTCTTGGGCCGTTTCAGCAAAGATGGCGCCCTGATACCAGTCGGGTGGGAAGAAATTCTCCACTACAGGAAAGAAAGGGTCATCTTTCCTGGGATTGGCGGGCATAACCTTCGCTCTCTTGTAACTGGAATATAAACTTTAATCGTTAAGCGTAATCATGATATAATTTATTTATTTAATGTACCGTAAACGACGAGTGGCCAAATCAACATCCGGCATGTGTCTTCCTTCTATGGACTTGCGTTTCTTCAGTTCGGCAAATAAGATCTCCCTGGGGTCCGTAAACTGTTGATCGACGCAGGCTTTCTTCGATTCTCTAAAGATGTCAACCTATGTATAAATATTGCAAGTTACACATTTAGAAACTCAAATTACTTTTTTCTAAAAACACTTACCCTTTTCTGGTTTCCAATGTCTTGTGGGTGATTGTGGGTGTTCTCTTGATCGTGGGGAACAAGGGTGAAGTCAGCATTATTGTAATTAAACAAACAATCCAAAAGGGGGTTTTCTTTTGTTTCACGATCGCTTTACATGGGTTTCCAGAAGGTCGGGAGGTACAGCGCCATGTATATGTGCTCTTACTGATGGCTTTTTTGCTGAAGCAAAATCCTATAGTAAGAAAGGAATTCCTCTTTTAGTCTTATTCAATTAGCAATTATATTCGAATTATTACCTAATCCATCAGTAAGCTTATGGAGTCCCTTGTTCGTTCCCTCGTCATGAATCTTGTAGGATGGCTCCGTCGGTTCCTCATACGATGATTGCTAACAAAAACATTTAGTTAATAAAATACTAAGACATGTTGCGATAAAGAAGAAATATATACCTCCATTGTCGATTCGCTGGGTTCGGCAAATGTTTCCTCTCTTCTTCCATCGCTTGCATATGAACTCCTTGGGATTGCAGCTTCTGGCGACTGGTCTGGTAGCTGAGGTTGGGCCCTGCGTCTTCGTCGTGGTGGTGGAACTGGAGGAGTTGACCTAAGAAGAGGAGACAACATGAAAAGAAAAGGAGACACAACAAGACTCACCAATGGTGACATTGTCAACGGAGAAAGTGGGGAGGGTGGAGAAGACGGAGTTGCTGGACGACGCGGAGAATTAGTCTGAGGAGATGTGCGAGGAGTTGATCGCTGTCGTGGTGATGAGGGACGACGTGGAGAAGCTGGAACTAGAGGCTTTTTCTTGCCTACGTCGGAAGGGTCGAAAATGCTCCTTGGCTTCAGCAATCTCTTAGGACGACCACCTTCAGAACCAGCAACAGCAACAACAGCTACGTCGCCTTTTGATCCCCCAGCTACTGCACCATCAACATCCGCTACATCTTCCGTGGAACCTAGGACTGCACTACCACTAGAACACATGGCGCACCGATAAAAGTTGCTGAACTCCTTCCATGAAGGCGAAACACCCTTATGGAAGGTAACACCACAACAAAGACGATGGACAGGAACATGGCAGCCTAGGCAAACGCAGAATTGCTTCCGGCCGATAACACTGGATTTGCATCCCGAACATTGAAAGCGAGCTGAAGACATGATAATGGTAAGTGCTAGATCGAAGTCTAAGACGAACTATTAAAGTTGTTGGTATTATTGTATCCATATATATAGTCTGCCAAAAAGGGGAGGAGCCAAACGAAATTACACCTCTCGGCAAATAGGAAGGAAGCACTTCTTGCTGTTGCGGTGAGTGAAGATTACCTGGATTTACGTAAAGCTTTTCTTTCAATGCGCCGCAGGCAAGCGTCATCAGCTTCCGGGATACAAGGTCGTATGGAGTAGTCATTAAATGTGGTGCAACCATAAGTCTTAAGCTGCTGAATCCGAAGATCTCTGACCTTCCTAAATCTTTGCTTTCGATTCGCCGCCGGCAAAAATCTTCGACCTCTTCGTCTTAAGCACCCATAAGTTTTAATCTGCTAAAGCCGATGATCTTTTACTTCTGCAAATCTCTTCTTTCTATTCGCCGCCGGCAACAATCTTCAACTTCCTCGGCTTTAGCACCCATAAATCTTCTTCATCAATTTTATTTCAAAGTCAATATAAATATTAACTTAATCCTTTGGCATACGTCACTTGATGAGTAATGCTATGTCATGCTCGGCCATCCACTTCGGTGGTAGAATCCTCTTCTTGGTAAAGAAGTTGAGGAATTGTTAAAATGTTAAATTACAAACAATTTATTTTTCGCCCATCTACCGTTATCTACCATCTCCTCTCTCATCCATTCTCTTGTATCTCAACAGTTCTTCTTGCTCCTGGTGAGGAACTAGCTTTCATACAGGCGAAGATTCATTAACATTCTTCTACTAATCATAGTAAACTTAACCGCAAGTGTTATTAAAAACCTCAGAAGAAATGTAACCACGGAGAATCGAACACAAGCCTACCCGTGTCACAGGTTAGAGCGCTACCGATATGGTAAGACTTGCTTGTTAATCGTTGCTGATAGTTGTATGGGCAAGTACAACATGAGTGCAACTGGAAAAGTTATTTATGCACTAAAAAGTAAGAAAAATCTAATAAATATTTCTGGTGTGGCCGTTGTAGTATTTTATTAAATGTAACTATATTAGATATAACATATTTAATGGTCCCCTGCCATTTAAATTAAAATAGGATAAAAGGTAAATGTTTGGTGAACCATTTAAGTAATGAGTTAACACCATCGGATTTTTACAAAGGGAAATGGATATAACCCGACGGTCTTACGCAAAATGTTGCCTACCGGATTGGAGGCATATCGTTCCTACTGGAACAAAATAAAATAAATAGGACTATTTCTAAGGAGATATAGGACTGATGCCGAGGAGAAATAGGACTGATGGCATGGAGAAATACGACTGCTGGCATGGAGAAATAGGACTGTCCTAAAAGTTTCAAAAAGTCAGTCCTATTTCTCCCAGTCCTATTTCTCCGGTAGAAATAGGACTGAAAGTTTCCAGTCCTATTTCTCCAGTCCTATTTCGTTTCAGTCCTATTTCACCGGCTACCAGTGAGTTTCAATATCTACATTCAAACAGCATCAAATATACGTGTTTTCAATGTGAATATAGTGTGATACAGTGAGTTTCAATATCTATATTCAAACAGCATCAAATATACGTATATTCAATGTGAATATAGTGTTATAGAATCAGTTTAATGATGTACATTCAAACAGTATCAAATATACCTGTATTCAATGTGAATATAGTGTGATACAGTGGATTTCAATATCGACATTCAAACAGCATCAAATACACGTGTATTCAATGTGAATATAGTGTGATACAGTGAGTTTCAATATCTATCTTCAAACAGCACCAAATATACGTGTATTCAATGTGAATATAGTGTGATACAGTGAGTTTCAATATCTACATTCAAACAAGTATCAAATATACGTGTATTCAATGTGAATATAGTGTGATACAGTGAGTTTCAATATCTACATTCAAACAGCATCAAATATACGTGTATTCAATGTGAATATAGTGTGATACAGTGAGTTTCAATATCTATATTCAAACAGCATCAAATATACGTGTATTCAATGTGAATATAGTGTTATAGAATCAGTTTCAATATCTATATTCAAACAGCATCAAATATACGTGTATTCAATGTGAATATAGTGGTATAGAATCAGTTTCATGATGTACATTCAAACAGTATCAAATATACCTGTATTCAATGTAAATATTTTGTGATACAGTGAGTTTCAATATCTACATTCAAACAGCATCAAATATACGTGTTTTCAATGTGAATATAGTGTGATACAGTGAGTTTCAATATCTACATTCAAACAGCATCAAATATACGTGTATTCAATGTGAATATAGTGTTATAGAATCAGTTTCATGATGTACATTCAAACAGTATCAAATATACCTGTATTCAATGTAAATATAGTGTGATACAGTGAGTTTCAATATCTACATTCAAACAGCATCAAATATACATGTATTCAATGTGAATATAGTGTGATACACTGAGTTTCAATATCTGCATTCAAACAGCATCAAATATACGTGTATTCAATGTGAATATAGTGTTATAGAATCAGTTTCATGATGTACCGTCAAACAGTATCAAATATATCGTGTATTCAATGTGAATATAGTGTGATACAGTGAGTTTCAATATCTACATTCAAACAGTATCAAATATACGTGTATTCAATGTGAATATAGTGTGATACAGTGTTTCAATATCTACATTCAAACAGCATCAAATATACGTGTATTCAATGTGAATATAGTGTGATACAGTGAGTTTCAATATCTACAGTCAAACAGCATCAAATATACGTGTATTCAATGTGAATATAGTGTGATACAGTGAGTTTCAATATCTACATTCAAACAGCATCAAATATACGTGTATTCAATGTGAATATAGTGTTATAGAATCAGTTTCATGATGTACATTAAACAGTATCAAATATACGTGTATTCAATGTGAATATAGTGTTATAGAATCAGTTTCATGATGTACATTCAAACAGTATCAAATATATCTGTATTCAATGTGAATATAGTGTGATACAGTGAGTTTTAATATCTACATTCAAACAGCATCAAATATACGTGTATTCAATATGAATATAGTATGATACAGAGAGTTTCAATATCTACATTCAAACAGCATCAAATATACGTGTATTCAATGTGAATATAGTGTGATACAGTGAGTTTCAATATCTACATTCAAACAGCATCAAATATATGTGTATTCAATGTGAATATAGTGTTATAGAATCAGTTTCATAATGTACATTCAAACATTATGAAATATACGTATTCAATGTGAATATAGTGTTATAGAATCGGTTTCATGATGTACCGTCAAACAGTATCAAATATATCTGTATTCAATGTGAATATAGTGTGATAAAGTGAGTTTCAATATCTACATTCAAACAGCATCAAATATACGTGTATTCAATATGAATATAGTGTGTTACAGTGAGTTTCAATATCTACATTCAAACAGCATCAAATATACGTGTATTCAATGTAAATATAGTGTGATACAGTGAGTTTCAATATCTACATTCAAACAGCATCAAATATACGTGTATTCAATGTGAATATAGTGTTATAGAATCAGTTTCATGATGTACATTCAAACAGCATCAAATATAAGTGTATTCAATGTGAATATAGTGTGATACAGTGAGTTTCAATATCTACATTCAAACAGCATCAAATATACGTGTATTCAATGAGAACATAGTGTGATACAGTGAGTTTCAATATCAACATTCAAACAGCATGAAATATACGTGTATTCAATGTGAATATAGTGTTATAGAATCAGTTTCATGATCTACATTCAAACAGTATCAAATATACGTGTATTCAATGTGAATATAGTGTGATACAGTGAGTTTCAATATCTACATTCAAACAGCATCAAATATACGTGTATTCAATGTGAATATAGTGTTATAAAATCAGTTTCATGATGTACATTCAAACAGTATCAAATATACCTGTATTCAATGTGAATATAGTGTGATACAGTGAGTTTCAATATCTACATTTAAACAGCATCAAATATACGTGTATTCAATGTGAATATAGTGTAATAGAATCAGTTTCAATATCTACATTCAAACAGCATCAAATATACGTGTATTCAATGTGAATATAGTGTGATACAGTGAGTTTCAATATCTACATTCAAACAGCATCAAATATACGTGTATTCAATGTGAATATAGTGTGATACAGTTTCATGATCTACATTCAAACAAGATCAAATATACGTGTATTCAATAATATAGTGTGATACTTTTCATATCAATTCAAATAGCATGAAATATACGTGTATTCAATGTGAATATAGTGTGATACAGTGAGTTTCAATATCTACATTCAAACAGCATCAAATATACGTGTATTCAATGTGAATATAGTGTTATACAATAAGTTTCCATATCTACATTCAAACAGCATCAAATATACGTCTATTCAATGTGAATATAGTGTTATAGAATCAGTTTCAATATATACATTCAAACAGCATCAAATATACGTGTATTCAATGTGAATATAGTGTGATACAGTGAGTTTTAATATCTACATTCAAACAGCATGAAATATACGTGTATTCAATGAGAATATAGTGTGATACACTGAGTTTCAATATCTACATTCAAACAGCATCAAATATACGTGTATTCAATGTGAATATAGTGTGATACAGTGAGTTTCAATATCTACATTCAAACAGCATCAAATATACGTGTATTCAATGTGAATATAGTGTGATACAGTGTTTCAATATCTACATTCAAACAGTCAAATATATAGTGTAATAATATAGTGTGATACTAGTTTCAATATCAAAAACAGCATCAAATATACGTGTATTCAATGTGAATATAGTGTGATACAGTGAGTTTCAATATCTACATTCAAACAGCATGAAATATACGTGTATTCAATGAGAATATAGTGTGATACAGTGAATTTCAATATCTACATTCAAACAGCATCAAATATACGTGTATTCAATGTGAATATAGTGTTATAGAATCAGTTTCATGATGTACATTCAAACAGTATCAAATATACGTGTATTCAATGTGAATATAGTGTGATACAGTGAGTTTCAATATCTACATTCAAACAGCATCAAATATACGTGTATTCAATGTGAATATAGTGTTATACAGTCAGTTTCATGATCACATATCAAACATACGTGTATTCAATGTGAATATAGTGTGATACAGTGAGTTTCAATTCAAACAGCATCAAATATACGTGTATTCAATGTGAATATAGTGTGATACAGTGAGTTTCAATATCTTTATTCAAACAGCATCAAATATACGTGTATTCAATGTGAATATAGTGTGATACAGTGAGTTTCAATATCTACATTCAAACAGCATCAAATATACGTGTATTCAATATGAATATAGTGTTATAGAATCAGTTTCATGATGTACATTCAAACAAGTATCAAATATACGTGTATTCAATGTGAATATAGTGTGATACAGTGAGTTTCAATATCTACATTCAAACAGCATCAAATATACGTGTATTCAATGTGAATATAGTGTGATACAGTGAGTTTCAATATCTATATTCAAACAGCACCAAATATACGTGTATTCAATGTGAATATAGTGTGATACAGTGAGTTTCAATATCTTTATTCAAACAGCACCAAATATACGTGTATTCAATGTGAATATAGTGTGATACAGTGAGTTTCAATTCTATATTCATCAAATATACGTGTATTCATTGAGTTTTAACTACATTCAAATAGCATCAAATATACGTGTATTCAATGTGAATATAGTGTGATACAGTGAATTTCAATATCTACATTCAAACAGCATCAAATATACGTGTATTCAATGTGAATAAAGTGTGATACAGTGAGTTTCAATATCTATATTCAAACAGCACCAAATATACGTGTATTCAATGTGAATATAGTGTGATATAGAATCAGTTTCAATATCTACATTCAAACAGTATCAAATATACGTGTATTCAATGTGAATATAGTGTGATACAGTGAGTTTCAATATCTACATTCAAACAGCATCAAATATACGTGTATTCAATGTGAATATAGTGTGATACAGTGAGTTTCAATATCTACATTCAAACAGCATCATATACGTGTATTCAATGTGAATATAGTGTGATACAGTGAGTTTTAATATCTATATTCAAACAGCACCAAATATACGTGTATTCAATGTGAATATAGTGTGATACAGTGAGTTTCAATATCTACATTCAAACAGCATCAAATATACGTGTTTTCAAGGTCAATATAGTGTGATACAGTGAGTTTCAATATCTACATTCAAACAGCATCAAATATACGTGTATTCAATGTGAATATAGTGTTATAGAATCAGTTTCATGATGTACATTCAAACAGTATGAAATATACGTGTATTCAATGTGAATATAGTGTGATACAGTGAGTTTCAATATCTGCATTCAAACAGCACCAAATATACGTGTATTCAATGTGAATATAGTGTGATACAGTGAGTTTCAATATCTTTATTCAAACAGCATCAAATATACGTGTATTCAATGTGAATATAGTGTGATACAGTGAATTTCAATATCGACATTCAAACAGCATCAAATACACGTGTAATCAATGTGAATATAGTGTTATAGAATCAGTTTCATGATGTACATTAAACAGTATCAAATATCATTCAATGTAATATTTTGAAGGGTTTAAACAGTATTATACTTCAATGTGAATATAGTGTGATACAGTATTTCTCTGCATTCAAACAGTAAATATACGTGTATTCAATGTGAATATAGTGTGATACTTGGTAGTTTCAATATCTTTATTCAAACAGCATCAAATATACGTGTATTCAATGTGAATATAGTGTGATACAGTGAATTTCAATGTCGATTCAAACAGAAAATACGGTTTTTAATGTGACTATATGTTAGTCAGTTTCCGATGTACTTAAACAGTATCAAATATACGTTATCAATTGCTGTGATACGTGTAATCTAGTCCATCATAACTTTTTTGTTTGAATTTATATTTATATTTTTTTTGCATGATTACACGCATTATCTATTGCTTTACACAGCTCATGTATACAAGTTATATTTATTTTTACACAGTGTTTGATTTTTTGCCCTTGACCTTTCGTTAGTGGCGTTTCCAGTCCTAGTATCGCCCTCCCCCCTGGCTGATATCCTTTTTCCATGCGAATTCCCGGAGACGAGGGGCATGCTTTCCCCTAAGTACTCCTTAATACACTGATAAATAATAAAAAAATTATATATATATAATTTAAGACAAGCACATTTTTTAATAAAAAAAATATATGCCGCAAAACCATAAATAGAGACCTACGTGGCAAGAACGAAAATAATGAGTTCCGCTCGGATCATGGAAGGCATGCCAGTGTATTGTTATACAAAACTATCATGGCACGGCTTGTAAATAATGGAACACGAGGCAGCTCATCCATGTCAATATCGGCAATTCATACGATAAGTTTGTTTTTTTCGCTAGTTTATTCAGTTTATGCTTTCCTTTCATTTTTCGTTTTCTTAATGTTGATTTATCCCTTTTCTGTTGTTGTTCCTTTCTCTTTTCTTGTTCTTCGATGCGTTCAACCAACTTCTTTCTCGTTTGTGATGTTGATTTTATTCTCTTTCCTAATTGGTTTATCAAGCTCGCAATCAATTCCACATTTTTTTAAACCTATTGCGCTTATTATTCTTTTATCTGTTAAAATACAGAAAAGTAAAATTAGTTGAAGGTCTATTTTTTTTTGTCGAAATCAAAGTTTTCCTTGGCATCTGTTATTTTTCTTTTGTTTGTTTAGTTTCCTCTTCTCCAACTTATCTAACTTCCGTTTAAGTTGAGTTTTCATTTTATCAGAGTCCTGCTTTTCCCCTGAAATTGGATGACATATGCTGGCTTGCCTTCCTTAAACAAAAAGATACATACAAAAAGAGACACATACATACCCTACTAGCCTTTGTCCGTCCCAGGGACATCCCATCTACGTCCTGGCTGGCCGATCGGGACGTCCCATTCTGACGGCAGATGTACGTC
>NC_081337.1:126834-143272 GCF_022539665.2 Daphnia carinata
TTATCATGTATTACTACACGCCAGCTGGTGGTGAGTTTTTACATTGGTTGTTCGCCAAACGCGATGGTTACCAGTCCAATATCCTTAACTATTTAAATCAAATATACTTGTAATTGTAGTGAACTATGTGTGTAAAATTCTAATGATTTCATTAAACACAGTCATTTTCGCATTGAAATCGTAAAAATTAATAAAATTCGTCAAAAACAGGTTGCCGATTCAAAGTTAAAAAGCATAGCCAAATACCGAATGTTCGAAGAACCAAGGTTTATCATGTTTTCTAAACGCCAGCTGGTGGTTGAGTTTTTACATTGGTTGTTCGCCAAACGCGATGGTTACCAGTCCAATATCCTTAACTATTTAAATCAAATATACTTGTAATTGTAGTGAACTATGTGTGTAAAATTCTAATGATTTCATTAAACACAGTCATTTTCGCATTGAAATCGTAAAAATTAATAAAATTCGTCAAAAACAGGTTGCCGATTCAAAGTTAAAAAGCATAGCCAAATACCGAATGTTCGAAGAACCAAGGTTTATCATGTTTTCTAAACGCCAGCTGGTGGTTGAGTTTTTACATTGGTTGTTCGCCAAACGCGATGGTTACCAGTCCAATATCCTTAACTATTTAAATCAAATATACTTGTAATTGTAGTGAACTATGTGTGTAAAATTCTAATGATTTCATTAAACACAGTCATTTTCGCATTGAAATCGTAAAAATTAATAAAATTCGTCAAAAACAGGTTGCCGATTCAAAGTTAAAAAGCATAGCCAAATACCGTCGCCAAACGCGATGGTTACCAGTCCAATATCCTTAACTATTTAAATCAAATATACTTGTAATTGTAGTGAACTATGTGTGTAAAATTCTAATGATTTCATTAAACACAGTCATTTTCGCATTGAAATCGTAAAAATTAATAAAATTCGTCAAAAACAGGTTGCCGATTCAAAGTTAAAAAGCATAGCCAAATACCGAATGTTCGAAGAACCAAGGTTTATCATGTTTTCTAAACGCCAGCTGGTGGTTGAGTTTTTACATTGGTTGTTCGCCAAACGCGATGGTTACCAGTCCAATATCCTTAACTATTTAAATCAAATATACTTGTAATTGTAGTGAACTATGTGTGTAAAATTCTAATGATTTCATTAAACACAGTCATTTTCGCATTGAAATCGTAAAAATTAATAAAATTCGTCAAAACAGGTTGCCGATTCAAAGTTAAAAAGCATAGCCAAATACCGAATGTTCGAAGAACCAAGGTTTATCATGTTTACTAAACGCCAGCTGGTGGTGAGTTTTTACATTGGTTGTTCGCCAAACGCGATGGTTACCAGTCCAATATCCTTAACTATTTAAATCAAATATACTTGTAATTGTAGTGAACTATGTGTGTAAAATTCTAATGATTTCATTAAACACAGTCATTTTCGCATTGAAATCGTAAAAATTAATAAAATTCGTCAAAAACAGGTTGCCGATTCAAAGTTAAAAAGCATAGCCAAATACCGAATGTTTGAAGAACCAAGGTTTATCATGTATTACTAAACGCCAGCTGGTGGTGAGTTTTTACATTGGTTGTTCGCCAAACGCGATGGTTACCAGTCCAATATCCTTAACTATTTAAATCAAATATACTTGTAATTGTAGTGAACTATGTGTGTAAAATTCTAATGATTTCATTAAACACAGTCATTTTCGCATTGAAATCGTAAAAATTAATAAAATTCGTCAAAAACAGGTTGCCGATTCAAAGTAAGCAAGCATAGCCAAATACCGAATGTTCGAAGAACCAAGGTTTATCATGTTTTCTAAACGCCAGCTGGTGGTTGAGTTTTTACATTGGTTGTTCGCCAAACGCGATGGTTACCAGTCCAATATCCTTAACTATTTAAATCAAATATACTTGTAATTGTAGTGAACTATGTGTGTAAAATTCTAATGATTTCATTAAACACAGTCATTTTCGCATTGAAATCGTAAAAATTAATAAAATTCGTCAAAAACAGGTTGCCGATTCAAAGTTAAAAAGCATAGCCAAATACCGAATGTTTGAAGAACCAAGGTTTATCATGTATTACTAAACGCCAGCTGGTGGTGAGTTTTTACATTGGTTGTTCGCCAAACGCGATGGTTACCAGTCCAATATCCTTAACTATTTAAATCAAATATACTTGTAATTGTAGTGAACTATGTGTGTAAAACTCTAATGATTTCATTAAACACAGTCATTTTCGCATTGAAATCGTAAAAATTAATAAAATTCGTCAAAAACAGGTTGCCGATTCAAAGTTAAAAAGCATAGCCAAATACCGAATGTTCGAAGAACCAAGGTTTATCATGTTTACTAAACGCCAGCTGGTGGTGAGTTTTTACATTGGTTGTTCGCCAAACGCGATGGTTACCAGTCCAATATCCTTAACTATTTAAATCAAATATACTTGTAATTGTAGTGAACTATGTGTGTAAAATTCTAATGATTTCATTAAACACAGTCATTTTCGCATTGAAATCGTAAAAATTAATAAAATTCGTCAAAAACAGGTTGCCGATTCAAAGTTAAAAAGCATAGCCAAATACCGAATGTTTGAAGAACCAAGGTTTATCATGTATTACTAAACGCCAGCTGGTGGTGAGTTTTTACATTGGTTGTTCGCCAAACGCGATGGTTACCAGTCCAATATCCTTAACTATTTAAATCAAATATATGTACTTGTAATTGTAGTGAACTATGTGTGTAAAATTCTAATGATTTCATTAAACACAGTCATTTTCGCATTGAAATCGTAAAAATTAATAAAATTCGTCAAAAACAGGTTGCCGATTCAAAGTTAAAAAGCATAGCCAAATACCGAATGTTCGAAGAACCAAGGTTTATCATGTTTTCTAAACGCCAGCTGGTGGTTGAGTTTTTACATTGGTTGTTCGCCAAACGCGATGGTTACCAGTCCAATATCCTTAACTATTTAAATCAAATATACTTGTAATTGTAGTGAACTATGTGTGTAAAATTCTAATGATTTCATTAAACACAGTCATTTTCGCATTGAAATCGTAAAAATTAATAAAATTCGTCAAAAACAGGTTGCCGATTCAAAGTTAAAAAGCATAGCCAAATACCGAATGTTCGAAGAACCAAGGTTTATCATGTTTTCTAAACGCCAGCTGGTGGTTGAGTTTTTACATTGGTTGTTCGCCAAACGCGATGGTTACCAGTCCAATATCCTTAACTATTTAAATCAAATATACTTGTAATTGTAGTGAACTATGTGTGTAAAATTCTAATGATTTCATTAAACACAGTCATTTTCGCATTGAAATCGTAAAAATTAATAAAATTCGTCAAAAACAGGTTGCCGATTCAAAGTTAAAAAGCATAGCCAAATACCGAATGTTCGAAGAACCAAGGTTTATCATGTTTTACTAAACGCCAGCTGGTGGTGAGTTTTTACATTGGTTGTTCGCCAAACGCGATGGTTACCAGTCCAATATCCTTAACTATTTAAATCAAATATACTTGTAATTGTAGTGAACTATGTGTGTAAAATTCTAATGATTTCATTAAACACAGTCATTTTCGCATTGAAATCGTAAAAATTAATAAAATTCGTCAAAAACAGGTTGCCGATTCAAAGTTAAAAAGCATAGCCAAATACCGAATGTTCGAAGAACCAAGGTTTATCATGTTTTCTAAACGCCAGCTGGTGGTTGAGTTTTTACATTGGTTGTTCGCCAAACGCGATGGTTACCAGTCCAATATCCTTAACTATTTAAATCAAATATACTTGTAATTGTAGTGAACTATGTGTGTAAAATTCTAATGATTTCATTAAACACAGTCATTTTCGCATTGAAATCGTAAAAATTAATAAAATTCGTCAAAAACAGGTTGCCGATTCAAAGTTAAAAAGCATAGCCAAATACCGAATGTTTGAAGAACCAAGGTTTATCATGTATTACTAAACGCCAGCTGGTGGTGAGTTTTTACATTGGTTGTTCGCCAAACGCGATGGTTACCAGTCCAATATCCTTAACTATTTAAATCAAATATACTTGTAATTGTAGTGAACTATGTGTGTAAAATTCTAATGATTTCATTAAACACAGTCATTTTCGCATTGAAATCGTAAAAATTAATAAAATTCGTCAAGAACAGGTTGCCGATTCAAAGTAAGCAAGCATAGCCAAATACCGAATGTTCGAAGAACCAAGGTCTATCATGTTTTCTAAACGCCAGCTGGTGGTTGAGTTTTTACATTGGTTGTTCGCCAAACGCGATGGTTACCAGTCCAATATCCTTAACTATTTAAATCAAATATACTTGTAATTGTAGTGAACTATGTGTGTAAAATTCTAATGATTTCATTAAACACAGTCATTTTCGCATTGAAATCGTAAAAATTAATAAAATTCGTCAAAAACAGGTTGCCGATTCAAAGTTAAAAAGCATAGCCAAATACCGAATGTTCGAAGAACCAAGGTTTATCATGTTTTCTAAACGCCAGCTGGTGGTTGAGTTTTTACATTGGTTGTTCGCCAAACGCGATGGTTACCAGTCCAATATCCTTAACTATTTAAATCAAATATACTTGTAATTGTAGTGAACTATGTGTGTAAAATTCTAATGATTTCATTAAACACAGTCATTTTCGCATTGAAATCGTAAAAATTAATAAAATTCGTCAAAAACAGGTTGCCGATTCAAAGTTAAGAAGCATAGCCAAATACCGAATGTTCGAAGAACCAAGGTTTATCATGTTTTCTAAACGCCAGCTGGTGGTTGAGTTTTTACATTGGTTGTTCGCCAAACGCGATGGTTACCAGTCCAATATCCTTAACTATTTAAATCAAATATACTTGTAATTGTAGTGAACTATGTGTGTAAAATTCTAATGATTTCATTAAACACAGTCATTTTCGCATTGAAATCGTAAAAATTAATAAAATTCGTCAAAAACAGGTTGCCGATTCAAAGTTAAAAAGCATAGCCAAATACCGAATGTTTGAAGAACCAAGGTTTATCATGTTTACTAAACGCCAGCTGGTGGTGAGTTTTTACATTGGTTGTTCGCCAAACGCGATGGTTACCAGTCCAATATCCTTAACTATTTAAATCAAATATACTTGTAATTGTAGTGAACTATGTGTGTAAAATTCTAATGATTTCATTAAACACAGTCATTTTCGCATTGAAATCGTAAAAATTAATAAATTCGTCAAAAACAGGTTGCCGATTCAAAGTTAAAAAGCATAGCCAAATACCGAATGTTCGAAGAACCAAGGTTTATCATGTTTTCTAAACGCCAGCTGGTGGTTGAGTTTTTACATTGGTTGTTCGCCAAACGCGATGGTTACCAGTCCAATATCCTTAACTATTTAAATCAAATATACTTGTAATTGTAGTGAACTATGTGTGTAAAATTCTAATGATTTCATTAAACACAGTCATTTTCGCATTGAAATCGTAAAAATTAATAAAATTCGTCAAAAACAGGTTGCCGATTCAAAGTTAAAAAGCATAGCCAAATACCGAATGTTTGAAGAACCAAGGTTTATCATGTATTACTACACGCCAGCTGGTGGTGAGTTTTTACATTGGTTGTTCGCCAAACGCGATGGTTACCAGTCCAATATCCTTAACTATTTAAATCAAATATACTTGTAATTGTAGAGTCATTTTCGCATTGAAATCGTAAAAATTAATAAAATTCGTCAAAAACAGGTTGCCGATTCAAAGTAAGCAAGCATAGCCAAATACCGAATGTTCGAAGAACCAAGGTTTATCATGTTTTCTAAACGCCAGCTGGTGGTTGAGTTTTTATTCAGGTGAGAAATTTCTTTGTATTAACATACACAACAATAACATTCAACAGGTCTCTTGGTAGTTTGGAAGACAAATAAAAAAAAATCATTATTACATTAAATCCCCCTTACATTATTATTTTTTTCTTTATCCTTGCAATGGCGCAGCAAAGCCTGGATCACCTTGATGGCATCTTGCTCGGTAATTATTGGTTGAGTCCTTTTAGCGGCCACTAAAATGGAAAATATTACATACTATAAAAATTAATTACTTTTATTTCTCCTACTTATGATGGATTTTCCGATGTTCGTCTCGGAGAGGCACTCATTTCCTCTCTGTCCAAACCAGCTAAAATGCCTCCCTACATCCTTAGTGAACACTCGCCGTGTAATGAGCCGAATGATGGTTTTTGGTTCGTGACCACCAATTCCGATTAGATGATTGTTCTAAAACATAAATTTGCAATAATTAAACGAACGTATTAATAAGTATTAGAAAAATATTTACCAAGCATTTTTTAATCCAAGGTTTTTTCAGTTCTTCGTTAAAATTCTTAAAATCCTCCATTGTTGTGAGAGGAAGAGATTCCAAAAATTCTTCGTTTTGATCGTTTTCCACATCCTTTTGTTTGATAGCCGACTCGATGTTATGTAGTCGGTCAAGCACGGCGATTCCTAGAGAGCTTTGGTCTCGTAATTCATGGGAAAGAGACACTATCCCTCGATGTACAAATTCATCGGGGGATTCTACATTACAAAAAAATGGCTTTTAAGTTAAAGACAGAAATAAAAAAACAGAAAAACACATACCACCGTGATGTTTAGAAATTCTGTGGCGTCTGTTATTTGCTCCGTTCCCAGTCGACACCAACAAGGGGCTGTTTGTCAAATTATCTGATGAATTTTCATTTCCCCTGTAGCCTACAAAATAAACAACAAAACAAAAATTGAAATTCCAAAATAAAAACAGAATGTTAAAGTTAGAATAGTTAATATTACCTTTTTTCTTTCTCAACTCTTTTTCGTGGCTGCTATAGAAATTCTTTTCATTACCATCAATTATTAAAGGTGGAAACTCGCTTAATGAGGATGCAGATCGACGAACTGGTGTGCCTTATTAAAAAAAACAAAGTAAGTTTAAGACTGAAGAGGAATTGGTAGGAATATGGATTAAAAAGTTTTTTTGTTTTCTCTGTTATGTGAATTTAAATTTGTAATTACCAATAGAAGACGAAAGGAACAATGAAGATGGAGGAGGAGGAGGTGGTGGGGACTCGTCTTCCGACTCATCACTCAAAATTTGAACGGAAGTTTTTTTCAATGAGGGTTTTGTTCGGGCTAAACTGCTATTATCAAAAATGTGTTTAACTTTCCTGGCGCTCCTACTGCGTTTTTCCTTCGGATCGAAGAAAAAGAAGAAAAGTCGCTTGAAAAAACACCGTGAGAACACCCGCAAAAAAAAAGAAAAGAAAATGATTAACCGATCTTGCATAAGCAAATCAATTGCCAAAAAAGTAGTAATAAACGGCAAAGATATGAAGCCGTCAGAAAAAAAGGTTCAAAAACGTGAAAACGAAAAGAAAAGGAAAGAAAAAAAATTAATCTTATCACGCAAAAGCAAAATCTTTTGCCAAAAGAGTGATAAAAAACGGAAAAGCTGTTCAAGCGCCATAAAAAACGGTTAAAAACTTCGTTGTATAAAGCGCCCTACCATCACTCGCGAAATAAAAGAAACTTAAGTAACGAATAAGGCCAAAAATGATTAATTGATCTTGCATAAGCAAACATCAATTGCCAAAAAAGTAGTATAAACGGCAAAGATATGAAGCCGCCGGAAAAAAAAGTTTCAAAAATGTGCTTATCACGCAAAAGCAAAATCATTTGCCAAAAGAGTGATAAAAAACGGAAAAGCTTTTCAAGCGCCAAAAAAACTGTTAAAAATTTCGTTGTTAAAGCGCACTACCAGCACTCGCGAAAAAAAAAAGAAATTTAAGTAAAGAATAAGGACAAAAAAAATGAAGAAAGAACTTAAGCATTAGAACGGCCTGAGGAAACAGTTTAAAAAATTGCCAGGCAAAGCCCCCTGCCAAAATCAACAAAGAAGAAAAAGAAAAGAAAAAATTTAATTAGTAAGACGTAAGTAAAGTCCAGTTGAAAAACCATAAAAAGAAAGTGAAAGTTGTGTGAAGAAAGAAGGCAATTCATTGCATTTGAAAAAGTAGCATAAAAAATTTCCATATATAATTAAAGGACTAACGCAATTATTTCTAATCCTAGTCGGCCTATGTCCCGACTAAGATATTCATCTAACTGAAGGTCCACTGACCATGGCCAGACAATTGGTTTCACGACGACACTGTGAAACCAATCCCGATACCTGTGCCCATTGAGGTGACAAGTCTCAATGCCCTTAAACTTATAGTAACAATGCCAGCACTCGAACCGTTGCCTATCCGTTCCGAGCCTGATACACTGTGTCCGGGAGCGGCCCAGCACTAGTTAAATGAAAAATTGACTTACGGTTTGCGAATCCATTTTTATCCAAAATAGTAGGAAGACTACGCAGCTGGGCAGAAACACAGCGGTCCGCTGGGCAGCAACAGAGGGGGCCGCTGGACAGGAACAGAGCGGGCCGCTGGACAGGAACAGAGCGGGCCGCTGGACAGGAACAGAGCGGGCCGCTGGACAGGAACAGAACAGAGCGGGCCGCTGGACAGGATCGAGAGAAGCACTTTTTTTACAGCACTGAAAGTATTCCGGAACGGCACAGCACACAGAGTAAGAGAAGCACTAATAGAAGCACTGTTAACGAAGAAAGTCACAAACGCCAAATTCACTAGTTAGTTTAGTTTTTGGTTAGTTTGCACGGAAACGCAGACCAGACACAGCACAAACAATAACCTGTTCCGTCAACAACTAAACGACGACTGGCAAAAACGCTGAATCAGCATGCGAAAATTTGGAAAGTCAGAACTACCATTTTTTATTATTTCAGCTCTCTTTCCCTAAACACCAGGGAATGGTTACATCTAAAATATCCTTTTATATAATAACTTTGATTATTGAAGCTTGAGTATTGCGTTTTTTTACAAGTATATAGTTTAAACATTATTGTAAGTTTTTAAAGCCCGTTTAAATAATAATTTTGAATTATTTAAAAAACAGCAAAAAAAATCTGGCACACATTGTGTTACTAATGCTTAATGCTAAATTCCAATTCAGTTGACGTCTGCTCGAGTGAGACACCAGAATCAGGCAAGTTTACATTTACTGTAGTTTATTTTGGTTAATATTACATTTTTTCTTATATTTAGATATCAGAGATCGACAATTTATACTTAGAGATGAATGGGATTATTTACCACTACTATCTTCCAAATGATGAAGAAGTTCACTTCAGAATTGTCATTGAAAAAGTATTTTTAAACATTGTGCATTATTTGGAGGTAACGTTCCATTCAATATGCCTGTATTAATATCATTTTAAAATACCTTTTAAAGCTGTTTGGTTTAATTAGGGCCCAAAAGATATTTTGTATTCCTATTATTGATGTTGTGGCTCCCCGAGCCAAAATAATCCCAAAATGAAGCAGAAATTTGCACTCCACACAATTGGTGAGTTCAACGAACAGTTTCATTAACATATACGTTTCAGTAAATACTTACTTGTTCTTTTTTAAGGTATCGATGGGATTCTTGGTGGTAAATGGTTACCTAATATTCCTCGTTTTCATCAAACAACTCAAACAATTCTTGGAACAACTCAAACAACCACACGATCACTGTGTAAAACCGCTAATGACTGAGGTTGCTACAATTAATAAAAAATTTCTCTAGTTTTATCCTTTAAATTTTTAAAATATTCTACAGTTGCTGAAACGGATCCTGAATGGCAACAAGCAAGTTAAACAGGCAGCTTGTTCAGCTTTTTCCACTCTTGAGGAAGAAGCATGCACAGAATTAGTACCTTACTTGGGCTTTATTCTGGAAACGGTTGTCTACGCTTTTAGCAAATATCAGCATAAGAACTTACTGATTATTTACGGCGCTATCCGCTATCCGATTTCAGCTAGAAAAAGAAAGAAAAACGTTAAAAAAAGGAATTTTAGGCCATGACCATGGACACCCCGACTTCTTTCATTACAGAGGCCAGTAGCGTCAGCAACGATTCGGCTTTTGTATCGCCGCTCAATACGCCGGTATCGGTTAACCGATCGCGCCATAATTCAGCCTCTAATCTGCTGGTCAATCGAGTTCGTCACTGATCCGGAGCCTCAATTACAGTCCGTCACGCGCCATATGCAACGCCTTCTCTGATGAATCACGGTCAAGATGGACTGTTTAATGCCTCTGTGCGCTCACGTCACAGTTCCTGTGGATCACCTTCATTGCTTCGATCCGCGCCTCTGTCGCTTCTCGTTCAATCCTTCCCGCAACAGGTAAAAAAAACAAAACACGTTTATTCATATATGACGTCATACCTAAAATTGCTCCCCCACATATTAGACGGAACCAAGAGGAAGTGAGCGCATCTGCCAAGATTTGCGTCAACGCCATGTTTCGGCCAGCGTAGTTCTGGGTTTGAGTCCTCACCAAATATCCGCTTCCGGCCTAGTCCAGACCACGCTTAACAATGCTGTGCCACATCTATGGGGTAGCTACCCACTTGCCCAAGAGATCGAGGGTCTTCTAGATTCAGCTCCGAGCATTGTCAATCGCTGACTCGGTCATGAATCGCTCACAGTCTGTCCCGCCTCACCGCATGTTCCAGCAATTCCAGTCTCAAGGTATCACCAGATATGAAACTGATCGCAACCCAACTGTAAGTCATGTCTCATACGGTCGTATGGTAGTTGGACAAGGCTATGCGACCGCGTCGCAACCCAGCACGCCCTTCGCTTGCGGCAGCAGGAATTTCACGTACAACGCATCCGCCATCAGCAGCCCGTACAGCTACACGGCCACGCCCGTACCCGCCGAATGGAACGATTTCAATTCGAATGCCAACAATGGTGAAATCAAATCAAAGAGAATTGTATTTTTTTTTTTTACGTAACTGATCCTCTTGTACCCAAAGGCGATGCAGGAACGGAGGGCTTCGTTCAACTCGATGCTGCCCAACAGGAGTTGGAAAACTTCCACGAGATCATTAGCGAAGTCTACGCCAACAATCATCAGGAATTGGCTCCATGCCTAGATAGATTAGGTGCGGAAGCTTTACAAGATCCTTCTTCCGCCAATTTTTCCCAAATTAATTTTCAAGGATCTAATTCTGGTACGTTTATCTGACCTTCTTTGGATTGGAAGTGTTATTGTAATTAATTTATTTTGAATGCAGCCGTAACCAATATGGATTCCGATCTTTCGTTCAGTTGTTCGGACAATGGCGATGGCTACCCTTTGTCGGAGTTGAGCGATTCCGTGACACTACCGGGATTGTTGGATCCAGAAGATTTGGCCGCAACTCTGGTAGCTTTGAAAGAAGCTCCCGAATTGAATCGACTGGTCCAGGATGTGGCCGATGGGCAGCAGTCTGTCGCTTTACCACAAGGCATGTGAATCAACGCACCTATACTGAAGATCCCCTAGTCCAGTCAGCCGCTCTCTCTCCTGCTCAACTCTTGATTTACTCTTTTTTTCATTCTCTATATTTTTAATGAGTTTAATCCATTGCATCCCAACGCATTGAAAAAAGAAACTAAAAAAAGCAACTAATTCTTACAGTAATAATACTAACTTAACAATTATTATTTTGTCAATAAATTAACAGGCTAGTATGCAGCAATCCGATCAAAAACAATGTGTTACGTAATGTGTTTAACATTTTATGATGTCATTTGCCGTGGTCTAATTTTTAATAAAAAAATTTTTTCTACGAGAGTTCAATTTTATAACGGACATTTTTATTACATTATATATTAAATCCTTTTCGAAAACGATTTAAAACATGGTTTAAATGTTTTTTAACAACGTTTATTTAGAAAAAAGAAAAAATATTTGAACTCCTATTTGCTGTAAATTCAAACATTCCAAATATACGTGTATTCAATGTGAATATAGTGTGATACAGTGAGTTTCAATATCTAATTAGCCGACGGACATCAAATATACGTGTATTCAACCCGATATATAGTGATGATAACGGATGTTCAATATCGACATTCAAACAGCATCAAATATACGTGTATTCAATTTGAATATAGTGTGATACAGTGAGTTTCAATATCTGTATTCAAACAGCATCAAATATACGTGTATTCAATGTGAATATAGTGTGATACAGTGAGTTTCAATATCTACATTCAAACAGCATCAAATATACGTGTATTCAATGTGAATATAGTGTGATACAGTGAGTTTCAATATCTACATTCAAACAGCATCAAATATACGTGTATTCAATGTGAATATAGTGTGATACAGTGAGTTTCAATATCTACATTCAAACAGCATCAAATATACGTGTATTCAATGTGAATATAGTGTGATACAGTGAGTTTCAATATCTACATTCAAACAGCATCAAATATACGTGTATTCAATGTGAATATAGTGTGATACAGTGAGTTTCAATATCTACATTCAAACAGCATCAAATATACGTGTATTCAATGTGAATATAGTGTGATACAGTGAGTTTCAATATCTACATTCAAACAGCATCAAATATACGTGTATTCAATGTGAATATAGTGTGATACAGTGAGTTTCAATATCTACATTCAAACAGCATCAAATATACGTGTATTCAATGTGAATATAGTGTTATAGAATCAGTTTCAATGATCTACATTCAAACAGCATCAAATATACGTGTATTCAATGAATATAGTGTGATACAGTGAGTTTCAATATCTACATTCAAACAGCATCAAATATACGTGTATTCAATGTGAATATAGTGTGATACAGTGAGTTTCAATATCTACATTCAAACAGCATCAAATATACGTGTATTCAATGTGAATATAGTGTTATAGAATCAGTTTCATGATGTACATTCAAACAGTATCAAATATACGTGTATTCAATGTGAATATAGTGTGATACAGTGAGTTTCAATATCTACATTCAAACAGCATCAAATATACGTGTATTCAATGTGAATATAGTGTGATACAATGAGTTTCAATATCTACATTCAAACAGCATCAAATATACGTGTATTCAATGTGAATATAGTGTGATACAGTGAGTTTCAATATCTACATTCAAACAGCATCAAATATACGTGTATTCAATGTGAATATAGTGTGATACAGTGAGTTTCAATATCTACATTCAAACAGCATCAAATATACGTGTATTCAATGTGAATATAGTGTGATACAGTGAGTTTCAATATGTACATTCAAACAGCATCAAATATACGTGTATTCAATGTGAATATAGTGTTATAGAATCAGTTTCATGATCTACATTCAAACAGTATCAAATATACGTGTATTCAATGTGAATATAGTGTGATACAGTGAGTTTCAATATCTACATTCAAACAGCATCAAATATACGTGTATTCAATGTGAATATAGTGTGATAGAATCAGTTTCAATATCTACATTCAAACAGCATCAAATATACGTGTATTCAATGTGAATATAGTGTGATACAGTGAGTTTCAATATCTACATTCAAACAGCATCAAATATACGTGTATTCAATGTGAATATAGTGTGATACAGTGAGTTTCAATATCTACATTCAAACAGCATCAAATATACGTGTATTCAATGTGAATATAGTGTGATACAATGAGTTTCAATATCTACATTCAAACAGCATCAAATATACGTGTATTCAATGTGAATATAGTGTGATACAGTGAGTTTCAATATCTACATTCAAACAGCATCAAATATACGTGTATTCAATGTGAATATAGTGTGATACAGTGAGTTTCAATATCTACATTCAAACAGCATCAAATATACGTGTATTCAATGTGAATATAGTGTGATACAGTGAGTTTCAATATCTACATTCAAACAGCATCAAATATACGTGTATTCAATGTGAATATAGTGTGATACAATGAGTTTCAATATCTACATTCAAACAGCATCAAATATACGTGTATTCAATGTGAATATAGTGTGATACAGTGAGTTTCAATATCTACATTCAAACAGCATCAAATATACGTGTATTCAATGTGAATATAGTGTGATACAGTGAGTTTCAATATCTACATTCAAACAGCATCAAATATACGTGTATTCAATGTGAATATAGTGTGATACAGAATGAGTTTCAAACAGCATCAAATATACGTGTATTCAATGTGAATATAGTGTGATACAGTGAGTTTCAATATCTACATTCAAACAGCATCAAATATACGTGTATTCAATGTGAATATAGTGTGATACAGTGAGTTTCAATATCTACATTCAAACAGCATCAAATATACGTGTATTCAATGTGAATATAGTGTTATAGAATCAGTTTCATGATGTACATTCAAACAGCATCAAATATACGTGTATTCAATGTGAATATAGTGTGATACAGTGAGTTTCAATATCTACATTCAAACAGCATCAAATATACGTGTATTCAATGTGAATATAGTGTGATACAGTGAGTTTCAATATCTACATTCAAACAGCATCAAATATACGTGTATTCAATGTGAATATAGTGTGATACAGTGAGTTTCAATATCTACATTCAAACAGCATCAAATATACGTGTATTCAATGTGAATATAGTGTGATACAGTGAGTTTCAATATCTACATTCAAACAGCATCAAATATACGTGTATTCAATGTGAATATAGTGTGATACAGTGAGTTTCAATATCTACATTCAAACAGCATCAAATATACGTGTATTCAATGTGAATATAGTGTGATACAGTGAGTTTCAATATCTGTATTCAAACAGCACCAAATATGCGTGTATTCAATGTAAATATAGTGTTATAGACTCAGTTTCATGATGTACATTCAAACAGTATCAAATATACGTGTATTCAATGTGAATATAGTGTGATACAGTGAGTTTCAATATCTACATTCAAACAGCATCAAATATACGTGTATTCAATGTGAATATAGTGTGATACAGTGAGTTTCAATATCTACATTCAAACAGCATCAAATATACGTGTATTCAATGTGAATATAGTGTGATACAGTGAGTTTCAATATCTACATTCAAACAGCATCAAATATACGTGTATTCAATGTGAATATAGTGTGATACATGAGTTTCAATATCTACATTCAAACAGCATCAAATATACGTGTATTCAATGTGAATATAGTGTGATACAGTGAGTTTCAATATCTACATTCAAACAGCATCAAATATACGTGTATTCAATGTGAATATAGTGTGATACAGTGAGTTTCAATATCTACATTCAAACAGCATCAAATATACGTGTATTCAATGTGAATATAGTGTGATACAGTGAGTTTCAATATGTATTCAAACAGCATCAAATATACGTGTATTCAATGTGAATATAGTGTGATACAGTGAGTTTCAATATCTACATTCAAACAGCATCAAATATACGTGTATTCAATGTGAATATAGTGTGATACAGTGAGTTTCAATATCTACATTCAAACAGCATCAAATATACGTGTATTCAATGTGAATATAGTGTGATACAGTGAGTTTCAATATCTACATTCAAACAGCATCAAATATACGTGTATTCAATGTGAATATAGTGTGATACAGTGAGTTTCAATATCTACATTCAAACAGCATCAAATATACGTGTATTCAATGTGAATATAGTGTGATACAGTGAGTTTCAATATCTACATTCAAACAGCATCAAATATACGTGTATTCAATGTGAATATAGTGTGATACAGTGAGTTTCAATATCTACATTCAAACAGCATCAAATATACGTGTATTCAATGTGAATATAGTGTGATACAGTGAGTTTCAATATCTACATTCAAACAGCATCAAATATACGTGTATTCAATGTGAATATAGTGTGATACAGTGAGTTTCAATATTTACATTCAAACAGTATGAAATATACGTGTATTCATTGTGAATATAGTGTGATACAGTGAGTTTCAATATCTACATTCAAACAGCATCAAATATACGTGTATTCAATGTGAATATAGTGTGATACAGTGAGTTTCAATATCTACATTCAAACAGCATCAAATATACGTGTATTCAATGTGAATATAGTGTTATAGTCAGTTTCATATGTACATTCAAACAGTATCAAATATACGTGTATTCAATGTGAATATAGTGTGATACAGTGAGTTTCAATATCTACATTCAAACAGCACCAAATATACGTGTATTCAATGTGAATATAGTGTGATACAGTGAGTTTCAATATCTGTATTCAAACAGCATCAAATATACGTGTATTCAATGTGAATATAGTGTTATAGAATCAGTTTCATGATGTACATTAAACAGTATCAAATATACGTGTATTCAATGTGAATATAGTGTGATACAGTGAGTTTCAATATCTACATTCAAACAGCATCAAATATACGTGTATTCAATGTGAATATAGTGTGATACAGTGAGTTTCAATATCTACATTCAAACAGCATCAAATATACGTGTATTCAATGTGAATATAGTGTTATAGAATCAGTTTCATGATGTACCTTCAAACAGT